>NC_092755.1:82838927-82886427 GCF_047496795.1 Chiloscyllium punctatum
CGCTCTCTCTCTCGCTCTCTCTCGCTCTCTCTCGCTCTCTCCTCGCTCTCTCTCGCTCTCTCTCGCGCTCTCTCGCGCTCTCGTCTCGCGCTCTCTCGGCAGCTCGTCTCCGCGCTCTCTCGCCGCTCTCTCGCGCTCTCTCGCGCTCTCTCTCGCGCTCTCTCGCGCCTCTCGCGCTCTCGCGCGCTCTCGCGCTCTCGCGCTCTCGCCTCTCGCTCTCCTCGCTCTCTCGCTCTCGCGCTCTCGCGCTCTCGCGCTCTCGCTCTCGCTCCTCTCGCTCTCGCACTCACTCTCGCTCTCGCACTCACTCTCGCTCTCGCTCTCACTCTGGCACTCTCTCGCGCTCTCTCGCGCTCTCTCGCTCTCTCGCTCTCGCTCTCTCGCTCTCTCGCTCTCTCGCTCTCGCTCCTCGCTCTCACTCTGGCGCTCTCTCGCGCACTCTCGCGCACTCTCGCGTGCTCTCTCCGCTCTGCGCTCTCGCTCTCTCGCTCTCGCACTCTCTCGCTCTCGCACTCACTCGCTCTCGCACTCTCGCACTCTCTCGCACTCTCTCTCTCTCTCGCACTCTCTCTCTCTCATTCTCTCTATCTCATTCTCTCTCTCTCTCATTCTCTCTCACTTTTCATTCTCGCTCTCGCACGCGCTCTCAGCACGCGCTCTCGCACGCGCTCTCGCACGCGCTCTCGCACGCGCTCTCGCACACTCTCACTCTCGCTCACTCTCTGTCTCTCTCTCTCACTTCTCACTCTCCCTTTCTCACTCTCTCTCACTTTCTCTCTCTCTCTCTCTCTCTCTCTCATTCACTCTCACGCTCTCTCTCTCACGCTCTCTCTCTCACGCTCTCTCTCTCACGCTCTCTCTCTCACGCTCTCTCTCTCACGCTCGCTCTCTCACGCTCGCTCTCTCACGCTCGCTCTCTCACGCTCGCTCTCTCACCGCTCGCTCTCTCACGCTCGCTCTCTCACGCTCGCTCTCTCACGCTCGCTCTCTCACGCTCGCTCTCTCACGCTCGCTCTCTCACGCTCGCTCTCTCACGCTCGCTCTCTCACGCTCGCTCTCTCACGCTCGCTCTCGCTCTCATTCTCTCTCTCTCTCGCTCTCATTCTCTCTCTCTCTCATTCTCTCTCTCTCTCTCTCATTCTCTCTCTCACTCTCTCTCACTCTCTCTCACTCTCTCTCACTCTCGCTCTCTCATTCACTCTCGCTCTCACTCTCTCTCGCTCTCACTCTCTCTCGCTCTCACACACACTCGCTCTCGCACGCTCTCTTCGCTCTCTCTCGCTCTCTCTCGCTCTCTCGCTCTCTCTCGCTCTCTCTCGCTCTCTCGCTCTCTCGCTCTCTCGCTCTCTCGCTCTCTAGCTCATCGCGCTCTCTCGCTCTCTCGCTCTCTCGCTCCTCGCTCCTCTCTCTCTCTCTCTCGCTCTCTCGCTCTCTCGCTCTCTCGCTCTCGCTCTCTCTCGCTCTCGCTCTCGCTCTCGCTCTCGCTCGCTCTCGCTCTCTCTCTCGCTCTCGCCTCCTCGCTCGCTCGCTCTCGCTCTCGCTCTCGCTCTCGCTCTCGCGCTCTCGCTCTCGCTCTCGCTCGCGCTCTCGCTCTCCGCTCTCGCGCTCTCGCTCTCTCTCGCTCTCTCTCGCTCTCTCTCGCTCTCTCTCGCTCTCTCTCTCGCTCTCTCTCGCTCTCTCTCGCTCTCTCTCGCTCTCTCTCGCTCTCTCTCGCTCTCTCTCGCTCTCTCTCGCTCTCTCTCGCTCTCTCTCGCTCTCTCTCGCTCGCTCTCTCTCGCTCTCTCTCGCTCTCTCTCTCTCGCTCTCAGACTCTCAGGCACTCTCGCTCTCGCTCTCTCACTCTGGCGCACTCTCGCGCACTCTCGCGCACTCTCTCGCTCTCGCACTCTCGCACTCTCTCGCTCTCATTCTCTCTCTCTCGCTCTCATTCTCTCTCGCTCTCGCTCTCGCGCTCTCTCTCTCGCTCTCGCTCGCTCGCCTCGCTCTCTCTCTCGCTCTCTCTCTCGCGCTCTCTCTCTCTCGCGCGCGCTCTCTCTCGCGCGCGCCCTCTCTCTCTCTCGCCCTCTCTCTCTCTCGCCCTCTCGCCCTCATCGCGCTCTCGCGCTCTCGCTCTCTCGCGCTCTCGCTCTCTCGCTCTCTCGCTCTCTCGCACTCTCGCGCTCTCGCGCTCTCCGCGCTCTCGCTCTCTCGCGCTCTCTCTCTCTACTGCGCTCTCTCTCCTCTCTCAGCGCTCTCTCTCTCTCTCGCGCTCTCTCTCTCTCTCTCTCGCGCTCTCTCTCTCTCGCGCTCTCTCTCTCTCTCGCACTCTCTCTCTCTCTCGCGCGCTCTCTCTCTCTCGCCCTCTCTTTCTCTCTCTCTTTCTCTCTCTTTTTCTCTCTCTTTCTCTCGCGCTCTCTCGCTCTCTCTCTCGCGCTCTCTCTCTCTCGCGCTCTCTCTCTCTCGCGCTCTCTCTCTCTCGCGCCCTCTCTCTCTCGCGCCCTCTCTCTCTCGCGCCCTCTCTCTCTCGCGCCCCTCTCTCTCTCGCGCCCTCTCTCTCTCGCGCCCTCTCTCTCTCGCGCCCTCTCTCTCTCGCGCCCTCTCTCTCTCGCGCCCTCTCTCTCTCGCGCCCTCTCTCTCTCGCGCCCTCTCTCTCTCGCGCCCTCTCTCTCTCGCGCCCTCTCTCTCTCGCGCCCTCTCTCTCTCGCGCCCTCTCTCTCTCGCGCCCTCTCTCTCTCGCGCCCTCTCTCTCTCGCGCCCTCTCTCTCTCGCGCCCTCTCTCTCTCGCGCCCTCTCTCTCTCGCGCCCTCTCTCTCTCGCGCCCTCTCTCTCTCGCGCCCTCTCTCTCTCTCGCGCGCGCTCTCTCTCTCGCGCGCCCTCCCTCTCTCTCTCGCGCGCCCTCCCTCTCTCTCTCGCGCGCGCGCCCCTCTCTCTCTCGCGCGCGCGCCCTCTCTCTCTCGCGCGCGCGCCCTCTCTCTCTCGCGCGCGCGCCCTCTCTCTCTCTCGCGCGCGCCCTCTCTCTCTCTCGCGCGCGCCCCTCTCTCTCTCTCGCGCGCGCCCTCTCTCTCTCTCGCGCGCGCGCCCTCTCTCTCTCGCGCGCGCGCCCTCTCTCTCTCTCGCGCGCGCCCTCTCTCTCTCTCGCGCGCGCGCGCCCTCTCTCTCGCGCGCGCGCGCCCTCTCTCTCGCGCGCGCGCGCCCTCTCTCTCGCGCGCGCGCGCCCCTCTCTCTCGCGCGCGCGCGCGCCCTCACACTCTCTCTCTTTCTCTTGCTCTCTCGCTTTCTCACACTCTGTTGCGCTCACTCTCTCGCTCACACTCGCTCTCTCTCGCTTTCTCGCACTCTCGCCCTCGCTCGCACTCTCGCCCTCGCTCGCGCTCTCGCTCTCGCTCTCTCTCGCCCTCTCTCGCCCTCTCTCGCCCTCTCTCGCCCTCTCTCGCCCTCTCTCGCCCTCTCTCGCCCTCTCTCGCCCTCTCTCGCCCTCTCTCGCCCTCTCTCGCCCTCTCTCGCCCTCTCTCGCCCTCTCTCGCCCTCTCTCGCCCTCTCTCGCCCTCTCTTGCTCTCTCTCTCTGTCTCGCGCTCTCGCTCTCACACCCCTTTTCCCCTCTCACCCCAAACCTATGCTCTCTCGTCCTCTTCTCCTCCCCCACAAACACAGGGAAAAGACTTTGCCTGCGTATCCTATCTGTGGATCTCATGATTTTGTAAACCTCTATAAGGTCACCCCTCAGCCTCCGACACTCCAGGGAAACAGCCCTATCCTATTCAACCTCTCCCTATTGCTGAAATCCATGGCAACATCCTTGTAAATCTTTTCTGAACCCTTTCAAGTTTCACAACATCCTTCCAATAGGAAGGAGACCAGAATTGTATGCAATATTCCAACAGTGGCCTGACCAATGTCCTGTACAGCCGCAACCTGACCTCCCAACTCCTGTAGTCAATACTCTGCCCAATTAATGAAAGCATACCAAACACCGCCTTCGTTATCCTATCTACTTGTGACTCTACTTTCAGGGAGCTGTGTACCTGCACTCCAAGGTCTCTTTGTTCAACAACACTCCCCCAGGGCCTTAGCAGAACTTACAGTTAATAATAAGTTCTGCATTTCCCAAAATGCAGCACCTCGCATTTATCTAGATTAAACTCCATCTGCCTCACTAACAACTGAAACAACTTTAACATAAAGCCCAATCCCTATACTCACCATCTCAACAGATGAAGGCCAGCATGCTAAATGCCATCTTCACCCTGTGTACCTTTGACGCAGCTTTCAAATAACTATGTACTTGTTCTCCTCGGTTCTTCTGTTCCATAACAGTCCTCAGGAGCTTACCATTTCCTGTATAAGTCCTATCTTGGTTTGACTTTCCCAAGTACAACACCTTACACTTAACTTATTGAATTGCATTCGCCAATCCTCAGCCCACTTCCCCATCTGATGAATTTTTGATAACCTTCCTCACTGTCAATGATGCATCCTAATTTTGTATCATCCGCAAACTTGTACAGTCACATCCAAATCATATATGTAAATTACAAACAACAAAGGTCCCAGCACCAAATCCTATGGCACACCATTAGTGACAGGCTGCCAGTCCAAGAAACAACATTCAACCATCACCCTCTGTTTCCTGTCATCGAGCAAATTTTGAATCCGATTAGCTAGCTCTCCCTAGATCATATACAACCTAACCTTAATGACTAGCCTGCTATGCAGGACCCTGTCAACGATCATATAGACAACCCCTACTGCCCTACCCATATCTATCCTTTTGGTTACCTCTTCAAAATACTCTGAAAAGAATAGTCAGACATAACTTCCACGCACACATCTGTGCTGACTATCCCTGATTAGAAATTGACTATCCAAATGTTGGTTGATCCTGTCCCTCAGGATCCCTTCCAACAACTTGCTGATGTCAGGCTGACTTGCCTGTAGGTCCCCTGCTTGTCTTTACTCCCTTTATTTAACAATGAAACAATATCAGCCATCCTCCAGTCTTCCGGAACTACTTCAGTGGTTAAAGATGAAGCAAAATCTGAAGCAAGGGCCTCTGCAATTTCTTCCCTAGTCTCCCACAACATCTGAAGATGGACTTGATCAGGCCCGGGGATTTATCCAACTTGCTGCTCTTTTAAGGTTGTAAACACTTCCTCTCTGGTAATATGTATACTAAGGGTAGCTGGTCGAGTCGTTTCGTGGCTAGTTGGTGTAGCCACGAAATGACATGACCAGCTATCCTTCGTAGCTACGCACTCAGATGACGAGCAACATGGGTTCGACTGGGACAACACTACTATTATAGGACAAGCCAAAAAGAGAGCAGCCAGGGAATTCCTAGAGGCATGGCATTCACCCACAGATTCAATCAATAAGCACATCAACCTGGACCCAATATACCGTCCACTGCAGCGGACAGCTGGAACTGACAACCGGAAGCGGCAGATACAAATTACTATAAATGCCAGAGGAAACATCACAGAAGCGCTTCACAGGAGGCTCCCAAGCACCGAGGATGTCACCTAGACAGGGGACGAAATGTCTGCAACACAAATTCCCAGCTCGGCGAACAGAACCACAACACCTCGCATTTTGGGACTTATTTTGGGACTTGCAGTTGCAAAATTGAGAAAGCTGCTGGGAAAGAGACTGGGGAAACAAAAATCTTATTATAGGTTGTGACTTTATTAAATTGGAAGTTAATTGATATGAATTATACAAATTCCACATTGAAAGCATATGTATTTAATATTTAATGTGATATGTTAATAGATGCTTGCTAGGCAAATATTAATACATGCTTTAAGTGCTGCTTGGTACAGTGGCATTAGAACTATTAATTATTACAAGGAACCAAAATTATTTAAATAGATTGTTCAACCTTTTTGTATGAGAACCAGTTTTCTATTTTTTTCCTCTCTACTGTTGATTGGTAGATTTCTGAAAGATAAGGTTTTGCAATTTATGCAGGAATTCAAAAATAAACGTTAAGTAAGTAGTTTTTAAATGAATTATATGTCAAAGGAGTAAATTGATAGTCAAAATAAAAGGATTCTGGGTAATTCCAGATGGAGGACAGGAAAGAATTGTGGCTTTAAGAGCTGCTCCTTTTTTTTTGAGGTATTTTAGGTGTTGGAAGTGATTTCCTTGAATTCCAGGAGCAGCAATATGCTGTTGCATTGTTTTGGAACTTAGCGGGGAAAAAAGAATCAAAGCAACGGCACTTTTAAAAGGAGGAAGACAGACAAAAGGCAGCGACCACATGGTCAGTGAGGGAGAGAAAGAAACTATACTGCTAACTGACACAATCGTGAATCTGCACAGTTTCTGTCTTTGCTGTTTGAGTTCAGATATCTCTGAACATCGGAGTGTGTCTAGGAAAAATTAATGAACAGCAAAATTCACGGCTGATCTTGGGAGAAACTTGTGTGGGAGAGCTCACAGCACAAGAACAGTTTTTAAGCGTAACCTTGCTATAAGTCTACAATACTGAGTAGAATGGGTTCTTTCTTGATTTAAAAGGGTCCGAAGGGGCAGCCTTTTCAGACAGAGGGTGGTGCATGTATGGAATGAGCTGCCAGAGGAAGTGGTGGAGGCTGGTACAATTACAGTATTTAAAAGGCAGCTGGATGGGAATATGGATAGCAAGAGTTTAGAGAGATGTGGGTCAAGTGCTGGCAAATCGGACTAGATAAGGTTAGGATATCTGATCAGCATGGGTGGATGAGTTGGGCTGAATGGTCTGTTTCTATGCTGTACATGTCTATTACTCTGTGAATAATCAATAAAAATTAAAAAGGGCTGAACAGCAGAGCTTACTAAGAAAAAAGCAGTTTCCATTTGGCTTAAGACTCGGAGCTAAAGCTAGAGATGAACAGCCTGGAGAAAGTAGGAGATGGGCTTAACTAATAAAGACTCCGCACTCGCCTCTGGTAGTGTAAACTCTGACCAGGCCTCAGCAGGATTCATGTAAAAGTGGGAATAGAAGCTGGTCACCTCTTGTTCTGACTTTTCCTCCTTTCCTAATATACATAGATTTTCACAGCCAAAGACAAGATTGCATTTGTGTGAAGCTTTTTTCCCATTTCGACGTTTCCCTCTCCTTCCTTTGCACGCTCTTTCTCTGACTGCTGTGTACTTCCTATGCTTCTCAGACGGCCACTCTTTATCTCCACAGTCCTTGCTCCCTGATTCTTTCACAACCCCTCTTCTGTGCCATCCACTTATCCCCCTCACCCAGTGTGTCATTTGTGCGCCCCCCCCAACTCTTGCCAACTGCACTCCTCCCTGTTCATTCCCGTCGCACTGCTCCACACTTTTACTGTCCTCACCACTTGCGTCTTGTGGCCCACCCCCTCGTGCCACACCACTTATTTCCCACCTCCTCTCTTTTCTCCCATCACCTCTGTTCTCCCCCCACCCTCTCTCACTTTCCTTACCCTCTTGCCCAGGTGTTTTGCCCTGAACCTCTTGATTAAGTCTGTCTTCAGGCCTCCAGCTGAGTGAAACTACTCGCTTTGGTGCTGCTTGCTGCTCATTCAATTACCAAACATTTTTCTCCCTCATTTGCTGAGGCTATCAGCAAAGCAAGAGATGAACTGTTTATGATTGGAGATGCGGCCCTTTGTAGAATCCTTCACTTGTACTTACCTGTATTTTGATATCTCCCCACGTGGGCCAGACAAAGATATTTGGCAGGCTGGAAATCTGGCTCATGGCAGTATATTAAACAAGCCAGAATTAAACAGTAGCTTATATTTAAAAAAGCAACCTGTTGTTTTTGCTTCATTGAAATGTGTATTACTAACCACATTCATAGTGCCATTATTTATGGTCAACTGTGTTGTAGTAGGCGAAAGAATAAAAGTTGTTGTTTTTGAAATAGAATAAATTGTGTTTCTAGTGTTCTTATGCTACAAATTTCTGATTACTTATGTATGTTCTAGGAATTTACTTTTTGTTGACAAGATAATTATGCTATAGTGCGTCATATTATGAATTAATTTGAGGAGTGTTCCAATTTTTGAGTAATTATTGCTATGCTAGAGAATTCCCTGGTAATATTGCTAAAGGAGTTTAATCATTACTATCATCCTTCTGTAGTCGTCACCGCGTGAAGATAGCTGGAAGCAAGATGCCTGGAACAATAGTATAATTGCTTTCTACTAAAATGCTTAATTTTTATTGTATAAGACAAATACTGCTGCAGCATAAAAGAGAAGAGGATTCAAAATTGTATGAACTAAGGCACAAAGATATGAACTTGAATGCCTGTGAAGCTGAATGCTTGTGACAACAATTTGTACAAAACGCTGATTTAGGTGTTTCTGGCATTTTTCTTTGCTTCTGATGGAGTCTCTTTGCAGATTGATCCATCCACGCTTATAATGTTCAGATTGACTCACCCAGCAAGATTGACTCTCCAAGTACTGTACATGCAATAACAGCTCACCTATTCATAAGCACAGAATTGACAAAAATGGGCCTGCTGCTTAGTTATATATAAAATATATTCTGCATTGCTACTTTGGGAGAAGAAAACTTACCTTTTAACTCATTTTATAAAAAAAAGGAAAAATCATTGTAGAGCAAAATCAGCATTTTTTTGACTTTGCTAATTCAAGGTATTTTAATATTCCCAATAACTTAGATCAGTGTTAAATCCTGAGTAACATTCAATTGGGTAATATCACCTATTGATATCTCAGTAAGGATTTTGCAAGCAGCAACTAAAAAATGTCTTAGGGATATATTGATACAGGCTTAAAACATGCTTTGTACACTGGCATGGTAGATCTGCATTTTGGAAAGATAAATGCTGCATTTTGGAAAAGTAAATCAGAGCAGGACTTGTACACTTATTGGTAAGGTCCCAGGGAGTGTGGCTGAACAAAGAGACCTTGGAGTGCATCTTCGTAGTTCCTTGAAAGTACAGTCGCAGGTAGACAGGATAGTGAAGAAGACATTTGCTACTCTTTCATTTATTGGTCACAGTATTGAGTAAAAGAGTTGGGAGGTCATGTGACTGTACAGGATGTTGGTTAGGCCACTTTTTGAATATTGTGTGCAGTTCTTGTCTCCTTCCTCTTGGAAGGATGTTGTGAAACTTGAAAGAGTTCAGAAAAGATTTACAAGGATGTTACCAGGGTTGGAGGTTTTGAGCTATAAGGAGAGGCTGAATAGGCTTGAGGCTGTTTTCCATGGAGCGTCGGAAGCTGAAGGGGTGACCTTATAGAGGTTTATAAAGTCATGAGGGGCATGGATAGGATAAATAGACAAGAGGTATGGGAGTCCAGAACTAGGGGGCATAGTTTTAGAGTGAGAGGGGAAAGATATAAAAGAGACCTAAGGTACAATATTTTCACACAGTGGGTGGTGCATGTATGGAATGAGCTGCCAGAGGAAGTGGTGGAGGCTGGTACAATTGTAGTATTTAAAATGGGTATATGAATAGGAACGTTTTGGAAGGATTTGGGCCAAGTGCTGGCAAATGGGACTAGATTAATTTAGGAAATCTGGTCAGCATAAACGAGCTGGACCAAAGGGTCTGTTTCTGTGCTTACATACAAAAAGAACAAAGACCAAAGAAAGTTTACAGCCCAGGAACAGGCCATTCGGCCCTCCAAGCCTGAGCCGATCCAAATGTACTGTCTAAACCTGTTAGTCAATTCCTAAGCATCTGTATCCCCCTGCTCCCCACCGACTCATGCATCTGTCCAGACGCATCTTTAATGAACCTACCGTGCCTACCTCTACCATCTCTGCTGGCAACACATTCCAGATGCCCAACATCCTTTGTGTGAAGTACTTGCCACGTGTATCTCCCTTAAACCTTCCACCTCTCATCTTGAAAGCATGACCTCTTGTTATTGAATCCTTCACCCTGGTAAAAAGCTTGTCTCTATCCACCCTGTCTATACCCTTCATGATTTTGTACACCTCAATCAGGTCCCCTCTCAATCTCCTTTTTTTTCTAATGAAAATAAACCTAACCTACTCAACCTCTCTTCATAGCTAGTATGTTCCATACCAGGCAACATCCTCGTAAACCTTCTCTGCAACCTCTCCAAAGCATCCACATCCTTTTGGTAATGTAGCGACCAGAACTGTACACAGTATTCTAAATGCAGCCGAACCAATGTCTTGTGTGGTTTAAACATGACTTGCCAGCTCTTATACTCTATACTCCGTCCGATGAAGGCAAGGATACTATTTGCCTTCTTGACCACTCTATCCACCTGTGCAGCCATCTTCAGGGTACAATGGACCTGCACTCCCAGATCTCTCTGCCTATCAACTTTCCCCAAGGCTCTTCCATTCATTGTATAATTTGCTCTAGAATTAGACTTGCTTAAATGTATCACCCCATATTTGTCTGGATTGAAATCCATCTGCCACTTTTCCATCCAACTCTCCAATCTATCTATATCCTCCTGTATTCTTTGACAGTCCCTTATGCTTTCTGCTCCTCCACCAATCTTTGTGTCATCTGCAAACTTGCTTATCATACCAACAGTGCCCTCTTCCAGATCATTTATGTATATTACAAACAACAGTGGCCCCAACGCTGACCCTTGTAGAACACCACTGGTCACCTTTCTCCATTTCAAGAAACTCCCTTCAACTACTACTCTCTGTCTCCTGTTGCTCAACCAGTTCTTTATCCACCTAGCTAGAACACCCTGCACACCGTGTGACTTCACTTTCTCCATTAGTCTACCATGGGGAACCTTATCAAATGCCTTATTAAAGTCCATGTATATGACATCAACAGCCTTCCTTCATCTATCAACTTGGTCACTTCCTCGAAGAACTCTGTGACTCTATCAAATTTTCATCTTGAAGATGCTGACTCGTTCTGGAGTGTGGGTTCTCTATCTCATGGGCGGTACAGTGGCTCAGTAGTTAGCACTGCTACCTCACAGCACCAGGGTCCCACGTTTGATTTCAACCTCAGGCATCTGTCTATGTGGAGTTTGCACATTCTCCCTGTGTCTGCGTGGGTTTCCTCCCACAATCCAAAGATGAGCAGGTCAGGTGAATTGGCTGTGCTAAATTGTCCATAGTGTTAGGTACATCAGTCAGAGGATGTACTGACTGGGTTCCTCTTCGGTGGGTCAGTGTGGACTTGTTGGGCCGAAGGGCCTGTTTCCACACTGTAGGGAATCTAATCTAAGCAAGTCCTCATAATGGAAAATGCATTGCTTTCATCCGAGTTCGATGGTTTATATTCACCAACAAGTAATTAGACTCTGGGTACAAGTCCACAATTATAAACCATTGGCAGGTAATACTGCTAATTAAATTCTAATGTCCTTTTAAAAACTTACTCCAACACATTCATCCAGACAAGCCAACAAAATAAATTGCATTGACAAGAGTGGAAGAACTGGAAAGATAGTTCAGCAGTTTTTGTTCTTCGGTAATGTTGCTAATGATCTTTTTGACATTTCTGCTGACTAGTGTCTTGCTTTAATTGTCCTGCTCTGTTTTCTTTCATTGGTTGGTGAGAAACGCAAGGTGGCTGATATATTTATGAAAAGTCTGTGACTTTTTAGTTAAAAGTCATGGCATGTAACGACTTGCAGGAAAAGTAATCTGGTTTTCTCCAGGTTTGCAGTGAGTTTTGACTACAAAATACAGAGATCTCCTGAGCTCGGAAAGAATTACGCACTTTTTACATAGAACATTACAGCGCAGTACAGGCCCTACAACCCTCGATGGTATGACAGGTTGGTGCAACAATCTGAAGCCCATCTAACCTACACTAATCCATGTTGTCCATACGCTTGTCCAATGATGACTTAGATGTACTTAAAGTTGGCGAATCTACTACTGTTGCAGGCAAAGCATTCCACACCCCTACTACTCTGAGTAAAGAAACTACCTCTGACATCTGTCTTATATCTATTAGCCCCTCAATTTAAAGCTATACCCCCTCGTGCTCGCTGTCACCATACTTGGAAAAAGGCTCTCCCTGTCCACCCTATCTAACCCTCTGATTATCATGTATGTCTCTATTAAGTCACCTCTCAACCTTCTTCTCTCTAACGAAAACAGCCTCATATCCCTCAGCCTTTCCTCGTAAGACCTTCCCTCCATACCAGGCAACATCCTAGTAAATCTCCTCAGCACCCTTTCCAAAGCTTCCACATCCTTCTTATAATGCGGCCGCACCAGAGTTTTGTACAGCTGCAGCATAACCTCATGGTTCCAGAACTCAATCCCTCTATTAATAAAAGCTAAAACACTGTATGCCTTCTTAACAACCCTATCAACCTGGGTGGCAACTTTCAAGGATCTATGTACATGGACCCAGAGATCTCTCTGCTCATCTATACTACCAAGAATCTTACCATTTAGCCCAGTACTTTGCATTCTGGTTACTCCGACCAAAGTGAATCACCTCACACTTGCCCGCATTAAACTCCATTTGCCACTTCTCAGCCCAGCTCTGCAGCTTATCTATGTCTCTCTCTAATCTACAACATCCTTTGTCACTATCCACAACTCCACCGACCTTCGTGTCGTCTGCGAATTTACTAACCCATCCTTCTCCACCCTCATCCAGGTTATTTATAAAAATGACAAACAGCAGTGGACTCAACACCGACCCTTGTGGTACACCACTAGTAACTGGACTCCAGGATGAACATTTCCCATCCATCAACCCTCTGTCTTCTTTCAGCAAGTCAATTACTGATCCAAACTGCTATATCTCTCTCAATCCCATTCCTCCACATTTTATACAATAGCCTACTGTGGGGTACCTTATTGAACGTCTTGCTGAAATCCATATACACATCATCCGGTTTACTCTCATCTACCTGTTTGGTCACCTTCTCAAAGAACTCAGTAAGGTTTGTGAGGCACGACCTACCCTTCACAAAACTGTGCTGACTATCCCTAATCAAATTTATTATTTTCTAGATGATTATAAATCCTATCTCTTATAACCTTTTTCAACACTTTACCAACAACTGAAGTAAGACTCACTGGTCTATAATTACCAGGGCTGTCTCTACTCCCCTTCTTGAACAGGGGAACCACATCTGCTATCCTCCACTAGTCTGGCACTATTCCTGTAGACAATGCTCATTCTCTCTCTCTCTCTCTAGCTGGTTCCCAGGTTCAAGCTGTTCAGTTATAGGAGTACCAATTACACAGTTCTTGGGAGGTAGAATGGTCTCTATGATTGATACCTGGTCAATAGACCCAGTCAACCTCTTGACAGCAAAAGCTGCATCAGTACGTCCCTGCAGCTCCAAATAGCCTGCAGTTCCAAATAGTCCACAGCTCCAAATTGTCCGTAACTCTGCACTTACTGCTTTTTCAAACAGTAAGTTTATGTGATGCCTGGCATGGGTGTCAGGCTACTTGCTTTTCAAAACTGCAGTTACTCTTTTAAGCACTATTTTTAATAACACAAAATAAAAAAAACACTGGTCCTCACAGTTCTGAGAAGTCCAATGGGTGATCTGCTGGCTTTGCCAAATTCAGAGCATGTGTTTGAAGGGTCAGACAGCTGAGGTCTTTTGAGGTTTATGCGTTCTGTTTAAGGCCTTGGTTTTGTCTCTGTTCTTCTGTAGAAGTCTCTTAGGTATTCCATGCTTTTCTGAATGAGATGAGTTGACAGGGATGTTTGATTTGTTTAGGGGTGCTTTGAAGTTATCCCTAAGGTGTTTCTCTTGTCCTTCTGCTGCATTTGAGTTCCAAATAGAACAGCTGCTTCCGATGTGTGATGTTAGGCATGTGAATGATATATCCCACTCAGCAGAGTTGGTTTCAGATGATTAGCTTCTTGATGTTGGGCATGTTGGCTTGGGAGCAAATGCTACTGTTAACTGCATTTCTTATTACTGGATTTAGAGGATCTGTAAGGTACCATTATTGGTACTTTTCAAGTGCTTTCAGGTGTCTGCCATAGGTTCTCCAAGTCTCCTAAGTATTTAAATCAAGGAGGGATCTTCGCTTCTGTAATTTTAGTCTTGTCCTCGAGATCCTGGTCTTTTTTAAAACTTCAGTCAGTCATTGAAATGGTCCATCATGGAATGCCTCTTAAGAGAGAGTTTCAGGACCCAATCAGCAAAAGTGAAAATTTGTAACCCCTGGGAAAAATAAGAAATTTAATGGCACGTTATGTCATTAACATCTGGGAGAAGTTGCTGAGAAATCTGTGGAATCCATCATCTTCACATTTACAATTTGATGTACACAGTGGGATATTTAACCAGATTTTGCTATCCATGTTTACCACATATTAATTCTATTTGAGAGAGTTAAGATGTACATTTATTGTAGATTTGTATTGCTGTTCTCACTTGTGTAGTAAAGTATTGCTGTTTATTCAAAATGGTTTAATCTTCTGACTTTATTCTCTAGTCCTCAGAATTCACTTTCTGTCTATGATGAAAATTAAGGTACTGGTCCTTAAACAAATTATAGAATAATTTGGATTCATTTGGGACCATAACAGAGGTTTGAGTGAAGTGGTGGAACTCCAGTGGTGTTTTAAACGCATGAACCTCAACTTTGAAAATTTTTCATTTTGATTCATAGCCTTTTGAAAAAGCTGCAAAAATGTGATACTTGATTTACTGTTATTCACTTGTAATTGCAATTAAGTGTGACTCAATCTTACAGATGAAGAAAATCTCTGATTCACTCTCTGAACTATGCTCACTGGCTTCTCAAATTTGCTATGGTTGCATTATCTTCCGAGAGAAGAAGTCAGGATTTTTTGTTTCTGCACTATCATCTGATCTATACCTTCTTGGAAGTCTACTTATGTTTGTATACTGTCTTGTGTATGAATAGTTTATCAATAATTGTTGAGGCTTGAAAACATTTTTCCCATTATGTTTTGCAATTTTATTTTGTGACATCTCCAGTGATTTTTATGTACTGTTTAACTTGTCAATTTTGGTTTTGGGAATAAAATAAGTGTCTGTTTTGTTCCTGGTGTAGAATTAAATGAATAATGCATCAGTTGGTAATAGTGGAATCCCAAGTTGTAAAATCTATTTGTATTGTTATTTCTGTTAATATGGTAGCAGATGCATATAAAAAGAAATCTACTGTAAATGTACAAACATCGTAGACTTTTTGTGTAGGTATCTGAAATTCTATACTCAAGTTATTTTCCATGCCATTTGTGTACTGTTCACATAGTGGAAATGCATGAAATATCTGAAGTGCTGGGAAAGGTCATGAAACACCTTGCAAAAAATTGGCATTTAATCAATTAAGTTAATATTAATATAAATCAACAGCTTTACGTAATTCTGTCCATTTAAAAGTAAATAATCCAAGAACAGTGACATAAACTTGAATCACAAATTTTGGTTTACTCAATGTTCCAAAACCAGAGACCATATTACCTGCTGCGAAGAAGTGAAACTTCTAAAAAGTTTATTGTTATCTAAAAGGTAAATTTTATTTGAATTTCTTACAGAAATATTCAAACATGTAGGAACTTTCAAAAGCTGTTTGGGGGCAGATGTTCGCAGGTAAAGGGACAGCTGGTAAATGGGAAAAGCCATCAGAAATGAGAGAGAGAGAATCCAGAGACAGTACATTCTTGTTACAGTGAAAGGACAGGCTGATAAGTGGAGGAATGTTGGATAACTTGAGAAATTGAGGATTTGGTTAAGAAAAAGCAAGAAGTATATCAGGTATAGACAAGTTAGATGAGTGAATCCTTAGATCATAAAGGCAGTCGGAGAATGCTTAAGAGGGAAATCAGGAGGGCAAAAAGGGGTCATGAGATAGCTTTGGCAGATAGGGTTAAGGAGAATCCAAAGGGTTTTTTTTCCGCAAGTACATTAAGGACAAAAGGGTAACCAGGAAGAGAGTAGGGCCCCTCAAAGATCAGCAAGGAAGCCTTTGTGTGGAGCTGCAGGAGATAAAGATACTAAATGAATGCTTTGCATCAGTGTTTACTGTGGCAAAGGACATGGAAGATATAGTATGTAGGGAAATAAATGGTGACATCTTGAAAAATCTCCATATTACAAAGGAGGAAGTGCTGGATTTCTTGAACCGCATAAAAGTGGGTAAATCCCTAGGACCTGTTCAGGTGTACCCTCGAACTGTGTGGGAAGTTGGGAAGTGATTGCTGGGCTCCTTACTGAGATATTGTATCATTGATAGTCACAGGTAAAGTTGGCTAACGTGGTGCCACTATTTAAGAAAAGTGGTAATGACAAGCCAGGGAACTATAGTCCAGTGAGTATGATGTTGGTGGTGGGCAAGTTGTTGGAAGGAATCCTGAGGGACCGGATGTACATGTATTTGTAAAGGCAAAAACTGATTAGAGACAGTCAACATGGCTTTATGCGTGGAAAGTCATGTCTCACAAACTTGATTGAGTTTTTTGAAGAGGATTGACAAGGGTAGAGTGGTAAACGTGATCTATATGGACTTCAGTAACGTGTTCGACAAGGTTCCCCGTGGGAGACTGGTTAGCAAGGTTAGATCCACGGAATACAGGGGGATCTAGCCATTTGGATACAGAGCTAGCTCAAAAGGTGGATGGGAAGACAGGGTGGTGGTGGAGGTTGCTTTTCGGACTGGAGGCCTATGACCAGTGGAGTGCCATAAGGATCGTCATTTATGTAAATAATTTGGGTGTGAGCATAAGAGATATAGTTAGTAAGTTTGCAGATAACACCAACATTGGAAGTGTGTAGTGGACAGCGAAGAAGGATACCTCTAATTACAGTGGGATCTTGACCAGATGGGCCAGTGGGCTGAGGAGTGGCAGATGGAGTTTAATTTAGATAAATGCGAGGTACTGCATTTTGGGAAAGCAAATCTTAACAGGACTTATACACTTGTACAAGTGTTGGGAGGTCATGTGGCTGAACAGGGCATTGGTTAGGCTGCTTTTGGAATATTGCGTGCAATTCTGGTCTCTTTCCTATCAGAAGGATGTTGTGAAACGTGAAAAGGCTCAAACGATTTACAAGGATGTTGCCCGGATTGGAGGATTTGAGCTGTAGGGGCAGGTTGAATAGGCTGGTGCTGTTTTCCTGGTGTGTCTAAGGCTGAGGGGTGACCTTTATAGAGATTTATAAAATTATGAAGGGCCTGAATAGGAATAAATAGACAAAGTCTTTTTTTCTGGGGTGGGGGTGTCCAGAACTAGAGGGCATGGGTTTAGGGTGAAAGGGGAAAGATACAAGAGAACTCAGGGGCAACGTTTTCATGCAGAGGGTGGTAAATATATGGAATGAGCTGCCAGAGGAAGTGGTGGAGGCTAGTACAGTTGCAATATTTAAAAGGCATCTGGGCGGGTATATGAATAGGAAGGGTTTGGAGGGATATGGGCCGGGTGCTGGCAAGTCGGACGAGATTAGGTTGGGATATCTGGTTGGCATGGACAAGGTGGACTGAAGGATCTGTTTCGGTGCTGTCCATCTCCATGACTCTATGTAGGATTATGTGCATACACAGTAGTGAGCATTTGTTTACCGATAAACTATTACACCTATTCATTTTAACTGCAGAATGTCTGCAATCCCAAAATGGAAAATTTGTGTTTGGACATATCCATTTTGATTATATGTAGTTAAAATTTAGTGCATGGTCTGGACTGTGCTCTTGGTTGTTATAGTGTTTGGTTCCAAACAAGTTAAAACATGGCTGTAAAAAATTCAGAGTTTAAATGAAATCATATTTTATTGATTTGTGACATTGACAATTGTCAGCTATTTAAAATAAACCAACTTATTCATCCCAATGTTGTTGAGACAAAGTGGTGTGCCTTCGCTTTGGACCATTGCACTCCCTATGATGATGATGCTTCAGTAGTTTTATTAGTATGGAACTGCATCATATTGACCCATTGATGAAATGATAACATAGAACATAGAAAAATACAGCGCAGTACAGGCCCTTCAGCCCTTGGCGGTGTGTTGCCCTTGTATCTTACACTCAGATCAGACTAACGTATGTACCCTTAATTGTACTATCTTCCATGTGGCTATCGAAGAATCACTTAAATGTCCCTAATGTATCTAACTCTACTACCACTGCTGGTAGTGCATTCCATGTACCCACCACACTGTGTAAAGAACCTACTCATGACATCTCCTCTAAACCTTCCAATTACCTTAGAATTATGTCCCCTCATGATAGATATTTCTGTCATGGGGAAATATCTCTGGCTATCCACTCTATCTATGCCTCTCAACATCTTGTACACCTCTATCAAGTCAGCTGTCATCCTTCTTTGCTCCAACGCGAAAAACCCTAGCTCCCTCAACCTTTCTTCATAAGACCTGCCCTCCAATCCAGGCAGCATCTTCGTGAGTCTCCTCTGCACCCTCTCTAAAGCTTCCACATCCTTCCTATAATGAGGTGAGCAGAACTGAAAACCATATTCCATGTGTGATCTAAGTAGGGCTTTATTAAGCTGCAGCATAACCTCGTGGCTCTTAAAATCCGTTCCCTTTTAATGAAAGGCAACACACCATACATTGCCTTAACAACCCTATCAATTTAGGTGGCAACCTTGAGGGATCTGTGACATGGACCCCAAGAGCCCTTTGTTCCTCCACACTGCCAAGAATCCTGCCTTTAACCCTGTTTTCAGCATTCAAATTCAACCTTCCAAAGTGAATGACTTCGCATTTATCCAGATTGAACTCCAACTGCCACTTATCAGCCCAGTTCTGCATCCTGTTAATGTCCCATTGCAACCTCCAACAGCCCTCAGTACTATCCACAACTCCACCAACCTTTGTGGCATTGCTGAACTTACTAACTCACCCTTCCACTTCCTCATTCAAGAGATTTGTAAAAATCACAAAGAGCAGAGATCTCTGTGGGACACCACTGGTCACCGAGCTCTCGGCTGAATACTTTCCATCTACCATTACCGTTTGTTTTCTATGGGCCAGCCAATTCTGTATCCAGAGAGCCAAATTTCCCTGTATCCCATGCCTCCTTAATTTCTGAATGAGTCTACCACAGGGAACCATATCAAACGACTTGCTAAAACCCATGTACACTACATCCACTGCGCTACCTTCATTAATGTGTTTTGTCACAGCCTCAAATAATTCATTAAGGTTTGAGAGGCATGACCTGCCCCTCTCAAAGCCATGTTGACTATTTCTAATCAAACTATGGTTTTCCAAGTAATCATAAATCCTGTCTCAGAATCCTCACCAATACTTTGCCCACCACTGACTTAAGACTAATGGACTGTAATTCCCAGAGTTATCCCGATTCCCTTTCTTGAGCAAGGGAATAACATTTGCTGCCCTCCAATCATCTGGCACTACTCCAGTGGACAGTGAGAATGCAAAGATCATCGTCAAAGGTGCGACAATCTCTTCCCTCGTTTCCTGTAGTAACCTAGGGGTATATCCAGTCTGGCCAAGGATTTATCTATCCTTATGTTTTTCAAACTTTTCAGTACATCTTCCTTCCTAACATCAACCTGTTCGAGCATATCAGACTGTGTTCAGAAAGGTTAAGGCCCCTGTCAGTAGTGAGTACTGAAGTAAAGTATCCATTAAGGACCTCCCCTACTTCCCCTGACTCCAGGCACAAGTTGCCTCCATTAACCCTGATCGGCCCTACCTTCACTCTGGCCATCCTCTTGTTCCTCACATAAGTGTAGAACACCTTGGGGTTTTCCTTAATCCTACCCACTAAACACATTGTGTTCTCAAGCCAGGATTGCACATGGAGTGGATTGCTGCTGTTCTGATAATGCTGCTGCTCTTATTTTACTTGATGACAAGTTTTTCTGTGATCCTGTTGAAACAATTGAGTGGCAGTTTCATACATGCTTCAGCCATAGTGTACCAATGAAATGGTTGCAAGATCTGTAAGTTATTGCATACAACTCAAGCAAAAATGATAAAGGTAATGGGTAGATCTTGCATTTTGGTACTTTTGCACACTATTGTCATTATCAGATTGATGAATGCAAAAACTAAAATAAAACAAAGTACGTATGTAAGTTAGCTTGCTGAGCTTGAAGGTTTGTTTTCAGATGTTTCGTCACCATATTAGGTAACATCATCAGTGAGACTGAGTTTGTGAGAAGATTTGTAGCTCGGGTGCTCGTTGTTGTGGTTCTGTTCGCCGAGCTGGGAACTTGTGTTGCAGACGTTTCGTCCCCTGTCTAGGTGACATCCTCAGTTCTTGGGAGCCTCATGTGAAGCGCTTCTGTGATGTTTCCTCCGGCATTTATAGTGGTTTGAATCTCCTGCTTCCGGTTGTCAGTTCCAGCTGTCCGTTGCAGTGGTCGGTATATTGGGTCCAGGTCGATGTGCTTATTGATTGAATCTGTGGATGAGTGCCATGCCTCAAGGAATTCTCTGGCTGTTCTCTGTTTGGCTTGTCCTATAATAGTAGTGTTGTCCCAGTCGAACTCATGTTGCTTGTCATCTGAGTGTATGACTACTAAGGATAGCTGGTCGTGTTGTTTTGTTGCTAGTTGGTGTTCACGGATGCGGATCATTAGCTGTCTTCCCGTTTGTCCTATATTGGTTTTGTCCTACATTGGCTCACAGCATGAGCAAAACCAATGTAGTGTCCAGAACGCCATGCAAGGACTGCACAAAACACTACATAGGACAATGCAGCTCCATGAGCTTTGACACCTGCCATAAATCCGAAACATTAACCATTAAGGAATGCTGTAAGGCGTAATAGAGTTTCCAATCATAAATTACTTAATCTCTGTAAACTGACTCCACCCTTTAAAGAAATAGTTACAGTTGAAGCCTTTAATTTGAGACATATTTTTCAATTTGAACAGTTAATCAAACTGGCAGGGCATCCTTTGTATGGCGTAAGTGGGGCCACCTTCTCCTCGCCACCCCCCCCCCCCCCCCCCCCACAAAATTTATCTCTCCACTCTGGAGGCTCTATGCCTCTATTCCTGACGAAGGGCTTTTGCCTGAAACGTTGATTTTTCTGCTCTTTGGATGCTGCCTGACCTGTTCTTTTCCAGCATCACTCTGATTTAAACTCTGGTTTCCAGCAGCTGCAGTCCTCACTTTTGCCCTGTATGGTGTAAGTGTACATTGCTGAGCTGATAATACATTGCAAGACTGAAATTGATCTTCAGCTATTCAGGAGAGTATTTCTGAACTGTTGTGTTATAGTTATGCTAACTGGATTCCTTTCCAGATGATGCAGTTATTTACAAACTTTGCTCCAATCTCACCAGCACTAACTATTAAGCTCTGACATTGATGCCTGCACATTCCAAACTGATCTTAGTCGTGTTTGCTTTTCATTCATATCTGATTCCATCTATATCTGAGGTACTGTTTATTCCGCTGCTGTTATCTCTCCGATTCTTTTGAGCCTCTTATATCTCCTCTGCATTTTATCCTGATGCCCTTATTCATGCACAATGCCATATTATTAATAAAAGGGCTAAGCTTTTAACTGTCACAAAATGACAAAATAAATGATCGTCTTGATCATTCTTAGTAGTTTTAAGAAGTCCCAGTATTCAATATTTGAATTTCCTCTGCATTCGCAGCCTTTTTGGAGAGTGTGTTTTGAAATCTCTGAATCTCCTCTGTAGTTGAAGAAATATGTAAAGCTAGTGGCAAGCATTTAGAATAGCAACTTTCCAACCGTATTCAACAGCTGCACCAAGTGTGCCAAAGTGGTGGAAATAGATTAAGGATATTTTGCTGAAAGTAGTTTTGGTGTTAACCAAAGCAAGGTGTACTGGCATTGGAGACAGTCCAGAGAAGGTTCACTAGACTAATACCAGATATGGAGGGACTGTCTTATGAGGAGAGTTCAAGAAAATTGGAACTGTGCTGATTTTAACATAAAAGAATGAGGTGACTTTATTGAAATGTCCACAATTCTTAGAAGACTTGAGAGGGTAGACATGGAAGGTCATTTTTCTCTTTTGCAAGAATCTAGGGTGAGTGGGCATTTTCTCAGAATAAGTAGTTGCATTATTTAAGACAAATGAGGAGGAATTTTATTTTCCCAAGGGTAGTGAATCAATGGAAATCTTTACTGTAGAGGGCTGTTCACCTTCACAGCTGAAATTTTGTTTGCTGTTCATCCAGAGGCACTATTTTGTAATTAACTTCCTGCATTTATTCACACTAGCTGGGTAGAACCACCTTTTCTCACAGGTTTTTCTGCCAGCAATAAATTTTGCTGATATTATTACGCATATTATTGTAAAGGTATCGATGTACTTTGGTAATATAACTTTTATTGTGCATGACTATTTTTTGATTAGCTTTTGCATGATATCACTACTTCTGATAAGTGCAATTCCAAAATGTATGGATGGAATTTTACTAGCCTACGAGTGGTGGCAATGGCAAGAAAGTTTGGAATAATGGCAAGAATGGACAATTCTGATTTGCGACATTAAAAAAAGTTTGTTATTTTCCCTTTATGGTTTAAACAGAGTTCTGAATCTTGCTAATGAGTCACAACTGTCTTAATTTCATATATTTGCACCTCATTGGTAGATATTCTAGTTTAATTTCTATGTAACGCTCCGTTTCCCCCCTCCTGAGAAACTGAATTGCTCTCATTCCAATGAAAGTCAGAGTGGCTACTTTGAACAGCCACTACTTACATCTCTGGGTTTCCATTTTGATGTCCCTTCACTAACATGTCTTTGACTGCTTTGTAGGCAACACTTCAGCCACCGATGTAAGCACAAACTAACAGCCTCGCCACGTTACCATGGATCAGCTCTGACAAACTCCAGCCTTTCAGGACTTCACTTTGGAACTCAGGGACATGATCATCCGGAGTTGCTTTGTACTGTTGGGGCCACAGCTTGCATCTCCACATGATGCATCTTTGTTAGCTTCATTTTTTTAGTGTGCACTTCCTTGCCACTCCTGTGGATTGCATAGCTTTTTGTTCACAGAACAAGAGAAGAGGAGTTATGGTTGTGAGGGATGAGTTGAGTGTGGTGATGCTGCATCCAGTTGTGAAGTTGGTAGTCTGTGAATGTTGGTGAGGTTATATGATGGCTTCATTCCATTAATTGTGAGATCGTCAAGAGAAAATGGTAGCACATACACTTGATGTGTACAGACTATGATCCTGGAGACAGCGCTGACTTGGGCCCCAATCTATCAAAGATTCCTCAAGGTCGACAGAACGAAACAGGTCCTTTGGCCTATCAAATCTGCACCAGTCATAAACTAGCACCTAACTATTCTGCTCTCATTTTCCAACACATCCTTACATGCCTTGGTGCCTCAAGTGCACATCTAAATATTTCTTAAATGTTGTGAGGGTTTCTGCCTCAACCTTTGTAGGCAGTGAGTTCCAGATTTCTGGTTTGATGCATTGGCCTTCTCCCCATCGACCAGCACCTCCAAGTCTTGATCAAACAAGTGGGACACTAGCTTCCCTTTCTGAGACATTTTGATTTCTTAAGAGGATAATGTGTGCGGTTGTCCTGGTTTGTAGCATCTGAAATGGTTTGCAGCTGGGCTTTAAGTATGGTTTAAGTGTTTGTATGCCACATGGTTGAACAAGAATGATACCAAAGAAGCAAGTTGCATGGTGTGAGAAGAGTCACTGTGAACCATGACAGGACACCAGCCATCAAAATCCCTGAAAACAAAATTCAGCAAAAAAATGGAAAAATTCAGCCCCCCAAAAAATTACTTGCTATGGTTACTAGCCCAAAAATAAAGCTTGTTTGTATGTTGCATTTGGATGTGAGTGGGGGAGCACTTCAGCTTATTCACTGATTCTTCTAGAATTTGTTGCATTGCAAATACAGTTTTAAATATAGTTGTGTGGTGTAGTTGTGGATCCATTATCAATGAACTTTGTTTCTCATTCAAAATAAAATAAGAGCACGACTATATGCAATAAAATCTTTCCAACAGGGAGAGGGTGATCATGCTCTGAAATTGTTAAAGTCAGTGTTGATTTCTAAAGTCCCTTTAGATTTCTAAAGGTTTTAGGCGGAAGAGAAGTTGTTCTTCCTCCAACTTGCATGGAGCCTCATTGGAGCACTGCCTCAATCTTGAGACAGAAATATTGGCATGGGAATATGGCAGTGTGTTGAAGTGGCAGGCAATCGGGAGCTAGGTAATTTTTACAAACCAAACGCAGTTGTTCAGCAAAGCAGTCACCGGTCTGTGCTTCATCTCCTCAATGGCTAGTATACCATATTGTGAGCAGCGAATGCTGTAGACTGGATTGCATGGCATGCAGGTAAATTCTTTCTTCACCTGGAAATTTTGTCTGGGGGCTTGGAGAGGAAAGAGGTAAATGGGTAGGTCTTGCCCCTTCTAAGATTGTATGGGAAGATGTCCTGGCGATTTGGAACGGTGATGCAGCTCTTATGGCTAAAGGAGTTGAAGGGTATGGGAAGAAAACAGTATCCTGTTTGTGAATTGGATGATCAGCTGTGATCATATTGAATGGCAAGTAGAATGCCCTACTTTTCCTCCTGTTTTCTGTTTCTATCTTTCCTGCTTGTCACCTCAAAGACTTCTAGTAAATTTATTAAGCTTGATTTTCCATTTCATGAAGCTATGCTGACTCTGCTTAATCATATTTTATATTTATAAATGCTCTGCTATTACATCCTTTGTAATTAGCACTTGATCAGCTGGGCCAATGGGCTGAGAAGTGGTGGATGACATTTAATTTAGATAAATGTGAGGTGCTGCATTTTGGAAAGGCAAATCAGGGCAGGACTTATACGGTTAATGGTAAGGTCCTGGGGAGTGTTACTGGGAAAAAAAGAGCTTGGGGTGCAAGTTCATAGCTCCTGGAAAGTGGAGTCGTAGATAGATAAGATAGTGAAGGAGGAGTTTAGAATGCTTGCCTTCATTGGTCAGTGATTGAGTATAGGAGTTGGGAGGTCATGTTGCAGCTATACAGGACTTTTTGGTTTGGCCGCTATTAGAATACTGCATGCAGTTCTAATCTCCCTGCTTTGGGAAAGATGGTGTGAAACTTGAAAGAGTTCAGAAAAAACTTACAAGAATGTTGCCAGTGCTGGAAGGTTTGGGCCATAGTGAGAGGCTGAATAGACTGGGGCTATTTTCCTTGGAGCGTTGGAGACTGAGGGTTGACCTTTATAGAGGTTTATAAAATCATGAGGGACATGGATAGTGTAAATAGACAAAGTCTTTTTACTGGGATGGGGGAGGTGGGGGTCCAAAACTAGAGGGCATAGATTTAAGCTGAGAGAGAAAAGATTCAAAAGGGATCTAAGGGGCAACGTTTTCACACAAAGTGGGGTGCGCTAACAGAATGAGCTACCAGAGAAAGTGGAGGAGACTGGTATTACAACATTTTAAGGCATTTGAATGGGTGTATAATTAAGAACGGGTTGGAGGGATATAGGCTAAATGCTGGCAAATGGGACAGGATTAACTTAGGATATCTGGTTGGCATGGACGACTTGGACTGAAGGGTCTGTTTCCGTGCCATATATCTTTGACTTTGACTCCATTTTCCAATAGCAGCCATTAAATCTAACTGGCTTGTAGTTGCTTGTTTCTTTTTGTTTCCTTCCATTTTTAAACAGTTTTCCAGTCCTCTTGGACTTTCCCACATGATTGTTGGAAGGTTGCGACTGGTGTATTCATTATCTATGAAGCTAATATTCTTGGATGCATCCCATCAGGCTCTTGATGCAGTGGTGGTAGTTTTTTCACATTGCATCAGCTGTTTGAAGAGTTCTGATTAGAAAGACCGCTATTTATTTAATGTAAGAGTTCTTGGTATATAATCCTCCTGGCATTACTATTGCACTCTGGGGTTATGATGTCTAATTTTGTTTAATTACTAAATCTTGGTCCGGTTTGGCAGTTATCTGAATAAGATATTAAATAGTTCAGCACTAAAAACATTAAATTAGAATCCTGAAAAAGAATCTGTTTTTAGCTTTTATCAAATCATAATTTCAAATTAGTTCTAGCAGTTCCTGTGAGTAGCTCTAGCAGAGTTCCACTAATTATATAAAGAATAAAAATAGTTTAGTAAATTCTAACAAGTTAATAGAGGTAAATGATCAGGGCTCAAGTGCTGGCAAATGGGGAAGCTTGTGTTAATAATTTATTTATGGTTTGATAGATCAGTGCTCACCAGCCATTCAGAAATACAATACCTATGATGTGAAGTTCCACCTTGTCAAATTTTGTCAGTAATAATTGAATAGTTGAAGTGTTATGATTACATTCTTGACAAATTACTGGAAACTGCAGTATTTGGTGTTGCATCATTCTGCTTTTGTTCTGTAACCAGAGCTGCTGCGACTTCATTCTTTTCTTGGTTCTGACATGAAAGTGACTGATAAAGGGTAGAATATTCATGTAGTTTGCATTCAGCAGAAATACACAAAGTACACTGAATCAGCATAATGTGTGCCAAAGCTCAGCAGAAAAAAAGTAGCACAGTTTAATATAAGAGAATCAATGTCTGAATATCTGATTGAGGCGAAAGATGGAAAATACACTTTAGTTTAAGATCTGAGATTTTAACTAAAACTATACGTATCTGCATAAATACAGACCAGTTATTTACATTTTTAATAATATAGATGGTATATAAGAAAATAAGGAAGAAAATTATTAATTGTGAAACTGAGATTAATCAGATCAATGGAACATAACTTGTGGAGCATAAACTCCACCACGCATGTTTTTGGCTGAATAGCTTGTTACTGTGCTTTGTTTTGCTTAGTTGTATGTAATTTAACTACTGTGATATAATACAGTACACTAGCTCCAGTTTGATACGTTTATAGTTTCCTAATAGTAATTACATTGTCTGATGTGTTCTGAGCCATTCATACTAAGATTCGTTTCACACTCTATCAGGTTAGTTGTTCTCAAACACTTGAGTGTACCACCACAGGTTGAGGAACTTACAGGTTGCAAGTTTCGTCACCTCACTAAATAACATCATCAGTGAGCCTCTGGTGAAGCGCTGGTGTTACGTCCTGCTTTCTATTTGTGTGTCTTGGTCTCTTAAGGTGAGTGATATCAGTTCTGGTTCTTTTTCTCAGAGGATGGTAGATGAGGTCTAAATCGATGTGTTTATTGATGGCGTTCTGGTTAGAATGCTCGGACTCTAGGAGTTCCCGTGTGTGTCTCTGTTTGACCTGTCCGAGGATGGATGTGTTGTCCCAGCTGAAGTGGTGTCTTCCTTCATCTGTATGTAAGGATATGATTGATAGTGGGTCATGTCATTTGGTGGCTATTTGGGATTCATGTATCCTAGTGGCTACCTTTCTGCCTGTCTGATGTAGTGTTTGTTATAGTCCTTGCATGGTATATTGTAAATTACATTCAGGTTGCTGGTTGTTTGTACAGGGTCCTTTAGAACATAAGAATTAGAAGCAGGAGTAGGTCGCCCAGCTCTTCGAGCCCGCTCCGCCACTCAATAAGATCATGGCTAATCTTTTCGTGGACTCAGCTCCACTTACCCATGTCTTCGCCATGTCCTTTTATTTTTCAAAAAAGTATCTACCTTAGCTTCAAAAGTTATTACTGAAGTAGTGTCAACTACTTCCCTGGGCAAGGAATTCCATTGATTAACAACCCTCTGGGTGCAGAACTTCCTTCTCAGTTCAGTTCTAAACCTGCTTCCTCTAATCTTGAGGCCATGCCCTCTCGCCAGTGAGAACATCCTATCTGTTTCTATTTCATCAACTCACTTCATCATTTTAGAAGTTCCTTCTTAGTTCAGTTCTAAACCTACTTTCTCTAATCTTGAGGCTATGCTCTTTCATCCTAGTTTCACCTACCAGTGGCAGCATCGTATACATTTCTATTTTATCAATTCACTTCATAATTTTATATGTTTCTATAAGAACCCCCCCTCATTCTTCTGAATTCCAATGAATGTAATCCCAATCTACTCAGCATCTCCTCATAAGCCAACCCCCTCAACTCTGGAATCTCCCTAGAGAACCTCCTCTGCATCCCCTCCAGTGCCAGTGCATCCCTTCTTAAGTAAGGAGACCAGATCTGCACATACTACCCCAGGTGTGGCTTCACCAGCACCTTGTACAGCTGTAACATTACCTCTGCTTTTAAACTCAACCCCTTTAGCAATGAAGGACAAAATTCAATTTCCCTTCCGAATTACTTGTTGTACCTGCAGACCAACCTTCTGTGATTCATGCACAAGGACACCCAGGTCCCTCTGCAAATCAGCATGCTGCAACTTTTTACCATTCAAGTCATCTAACCAAAATGTATGACTTCACATTTACTAACATTGTATTCCATCTGCCAGACCTTTGCCCACTCACTCAATGTATCTATGTTCCTCTGCAAAGTTTCACAGTCCTCTGCACGCTTGCATCTTAGCGTCATTGGCAAACTTGACACCATATACGTAGTCCCCAACTCCAAATTGTCTATATAAATTGTGAATAACTGTGGTCCTAACACAGATCCCTGAGGCACACCACTAGTCATTGATTGCCAGTCAGAATAGCACTCCTTTATCCCCACTCTTTGGTTCCTGTCCATCAACCAATCCTCTATCCACGGTAATACTCTACCCCTAACACCATGCATCCTTACCTTATGCAGCAGCCTCAT
The DNA here is from genome assembly GCF_047496795.1 of Chiloscyllium punctatum. Lineage (NCBI taxonomy): Eukaryota > Metazoa > Chordata > Chondrichthyes > Orectolobiformes > Hemiscylliidae > Chiloscyllium > Chiloscyllium punctatum. The sequence continues at coordinate 82,867,464 of NC_092755.1, forward strand.
GTGCGGCACCTTGTCAAAGGCTTTTTGGAAATCGAAGTACACCACATCCACTGGGTCTCTATTGGTCCACCTTGTTTGAAGTGTCTTCAAAGAATTCCAAAGGATTTGTCAAGCATGACCTACCCTTCCTGAACCCATACTGCGTCTGTGCAATGGAACAATTTCTTTCAAGATGCCCTGCTATTTCTTCCTTGACAATAGACTCTAGAATCTTCCCCACTACAGGGGTTAAGCTCACTGGTCTATAATTCCCCTATCTTTTGTCTACTTCCCTTTTTAAGTAGTGGCATCACATTTGCTATTTTCCAATCTGCTGGGACTGCCCCAGAATCCAGCGAATTTTGGAAAATTGCCACCAGTCCACCTGCTATTTCTCTCGCCATCTCTTTTAGTAGCGAGATGAATTCCATCAGGGCTAGGAGACTTATCTTTGCTCCATTAGCTTACTCAACACGAACTCTTCCGTAAAAATAATTGCTTCCAGGTCCACACCACCTTCGTCTCTTCGTCATTTATGGCACGTTATTAGTATCCTCCACTGTGAAGACTGATGCAAAGTACGTGTCTAATGCCTCAGCCGTTTCATCACATCCCATAATTAACTGCCCATTCTCATCTTCTAAAGGACCAACATTTACTTCAACCACTCTTTTTGTTTTATATATTTATGGAAACTTTTGCTATCTGACTTTATATTCTGTGCTAGTTTTTTTTCTCATACTCGATCTTACTTTTCTTTATAATTCTTTGCAGCTTTCTGTTGACCTTTAAAGGTTTCCCAATCTTCTAGATTCCTGCTGTTCTTGGCCACTTCGAATGCCTTCTCTTTCACTTTGATAGCCTGCCTTATTTCCTTAGACACTCATGTCAGATTATCCCTCCTCTTACAGTCCTTCCTTCTCACCAGAATATGTTTTGGCTGAACACTTTGAAAAATTTCTTTGAAGATCCTCCACTACTCGTCAACTGTTGCACCATAAGGCCTCGGTTTCCAGTCTACTTTAGCCAGGTCCTCCCTCATTCTATCATAGTCCCCCTTATTCAAGCACAGGACGCTGGTATTAGATTTTAACTTCGCACTATCCAGCTGTATTTTAAATTCTATCATACTTGATCACTCCTTCCAAGAGGACCCCTGACTGTGAGATCAATAATTATCCCTGTCTCTTCACATCGGACCAGATCTAGGATAGCTTGCTCCCTCATCTGTTCCATTGCATGCTTTTCAAGAAAACAATCACAGATACACTCAACGAACCCCTCCTCAAGGCTACCCTGATTGAGCTGGTTTGACCAATCTACATGCAGATTAAAATCCCTTATGATAAATTTTTGCAGGCATTAGTTATTTCCTTGTTTATTGCCCATCCCGATGTAATGTTATTATTTGGTGGCCTATAGACTACAACCATCAGTGACCTTTTCTTCTTGGAATTCCTAATTTCCACCCAAATGGATTCAACCTCCTATTCTACAGAATGTTTCCCATCTCTCAGCACCGCCCTGATGTTGTCATTGAATATCAGAGCTACACCAACTCCCTTGCATTCCTGTCTGTCCTGAGAAATCAGTGCACTGTAGTACAATGAATAGGTATTTTTCTTCTGCTGTTTGTGGTTTCTGGGTGCTGCAGTGTGTTGTGGCCAGTTGAAATTCTGTTTTTTAGCAGAAGCAGTAACGCAGAGACTCGAACAAACAGCCCTCTCAACAATCCCACCACCCTCACCATATCTAAATTTTCCTGACAGACTGTAATGGGTTTTTGCTAATCTTTTCCTTTTTACATACCTAAAGGAGTTTTTATAGTCCATTTAATGATCTTTGCTCAGTCACTTTCATGTTTTATTTCCCTGTTTTTAAGTATTTTGGTCCTTTTTTGAATTTTAATTCTAAGGCTCACTATTTTTGACTGTCAACATTGTAAGCATAGTGTTTTGATCTCAGACAATCATTAACACTATTGATCTAATCTTCTATCCCATTCTCTCTCCTTTGATTTGTATAACATTCCCCCAAATGCTTTGGTACTATTAACCTCTGCCTTTTGTTAGCAAGTTCCAATTTCTCATGCTGTCTGCATAAAATGGTTTGTGGATTCTGTGACAAATAGAGATATTTCCTTTGCTCAAGATAACTAGTTCATAATCTAATAAAACTTATAAATGTTATCAACTATCTTTCTCTTTCCTCGAGAAAAGAGTCCTGACCTGTTTAAGAATTCTTAATGGCTCTGGTTATAGAGTCATAGAGATGTACAGCACGGTCATCCTTGTAATCTTTCCTGCAACTTCTCCAGAGTTTTTATATCCTTTCTATAATATTGTGCTTAGATTTGTGTTCAGTACTTCAAATGCAGTTTAATCAAAGTTATATAACTTTTATTTATACAGTGGCTTTAATGTAATAAAATGAGCCGGGGCTTCACGGCAGTGCTCTAAAACAAAGTTTGGTAGACTGATTTTAAGCGTCAGGACCTTGTCAAAGAGGTTTATGGGATGTCTTTAAAGGATAAAAGAGAGTTAAAGAGATGGTCATGTTTAAAGAAGGAATTTTAGAGTTTAGGGCTATTGCAGCTGAAGGTATGGCCATCAAAAGAAAAATAAAATTGAGGATGCTCTTACGTCAGAATTAGAGTACAGCTACCAGGGAAAGTTGGAGGAAATTACCCAGATAGAGAGGATAAGTCCATTGGAGCGATTTGAAAAAAAATTATATTGAGGCATGGATTAACCAGGAAGCAGTATTTTTCAGTAACAACAAGGTTGAGTGAGTTTTGATGGGTGTAAGGTTATGGGCGGCAGAACTTTTGATGACCTAGTGCTTTGTTTGCTTACAATGGGTTTGATAGCTTGCACTGTTATTTTTGTTTTTTTAGGTTATTTCAAGTACAGTAAACCTTTTTTCCAGGATGAGTTCTTAAGCACTAATTAAAAAAAAACTGTTTAAGTTCTCCTACTGACTCAGTTCACTGTCTATTGTGGCAGTGTACTCTTCAGATCTGGAAAATCAGTTCCCGATATGGTATTAGCTGGGGTGGAGCTTACCACTGGACACTTTCTGATCAACTTGTTCAGAGATGTAATGATATACCACTGGAGCAGGTTGGACTTCACCTCAGGCCTCCTTGCTTATACTTCTAAACTATTTTGAACATGGAAGGGGAGAAAATGAAACCAATTTTTCTGCTCATTATTGCTTTACATAACCTGAGGGCAATGTGTATTTGTTGTGATTATTTTGGCTTGCACTTAAGGGATGGCCACTCAGTTGAGATCATAGAATTATAGAGTCTCTACAGAGTGGAAGCAAGCCACATCCACATGAACCCTCTGAAGAGCATGCTACCCAGACCCACCCCCTATTCTATCCCTGTGACCCTGCATTCCCCATGGCTAATCCACTTAACCTACACCTTCCTGTACCCTATGGATAATTTAGCATGACCAGTCCACCTAACCTGCACATCGTTGGACTGTTGGAAGAAATCTGAGCACCAGAGCAAACTCGCACAAACAAGGGGAGAATGTGCAAACTCTGCATAGTCACCCAAGAGTGAAATTGAGCCGGGGTCCTTACCACTGTGAGGCAGCAGTACTAATCACTGAGCCACCATACTGCCCTTACGTTACAGTTGGAATATAATTGAGTTGGTTACTGGCTTTTGGAAAGTAAAGAGGAATAATTTAATAGACATGTAACAAGTTGCAACTGTAGAAACTGTACACATTTGTGGAGTTTTTCTGACAGTCTGGAATTATGTTCCTCAGTTCGAGGTGTGAATTATCACAAGTTTTACAGTTTTCTGCTGTATGCAGTATAGATTTTATCTTGTGGTTAAAACCTTTAAGATTTATTCTGACTTTATAGTGTAGCAATGGAAGTTGATCCAAATATGGTTAACATCTTTAATGAACTCAACCTATGCTAAAGTAGATTAATACATTGCATATAATAGTACAATTACATCTCACTTCCACACATGATTCATCATTTCAGTTACTGAGAAGCTGGAAAAAACACACCAGGTCAAGCAGCATTAGAGGAGAAGGGGAATCATTTGGCTTATCAAAGAGCATCCCAACCAGACCCAGTTCCCCACACTAACCCCCAACTCCTAATTTACCATGGCCAGTCTACCTAGCCTGCACATCATGGGGCAATTTGGCATGCCAGTCCACCTAACCTGCATGTTTTTGGACTGGGGAGGAAACTGAAGCACCCAACGGAAGCCCACACAAACATGGAAAGAATATGCAAACTCCACACAGACCGTGACCCAAGGCTAGAATGAAATTGGAGTCTTTGGTGCTATAAGGCATCAGTGCTAACCATTGTGCCAATGTGTTGCCCGAAACAACTCCAGCAGAGCTGTTGAATTATAGTTTCAACAAAGATCAACATACGTGGTACCAATCAAGATAAAGGAGCTTGATTGACTTCCCAGCCATCACCTTCAGCATTCACACCTTTCACTACTAATGCACTCTGCAGTGACTCATTAAGGCTTTCAGTGACATTTTCCAAATTCATAACAGCTTCCATCGAAAAGAACAAAGACAAACAGATGCATGGGGGTGGAGTGTTTGGTGCTGGAAAATCACAGCAGGTCAGGCAGCATCCGAAGAGCAGGCAAATTGACATTTCGGGCAGAAGCCCTTCATCAGGAATGAAGCTTGTGGCTAGGGGGCTGAGAGATAAATGGGAGGGGGATGGGATTGGGGGAAGGTAGCTGAGAATGCGATAGATGAATGAAGTTGGGGGAGAAGGTGATAGGGTCAGAGAGGAGGGTGGAATAGATAGGTGGGAAAGGTGAAGGATCGGTCAAGAGGGTGGTGCTGAGTTGGAGGCTTGGAACTGAGATATTGTGGGGGAAGGGAAAAAGAGGAAACTGGTGAAATCCATATTGATCCCTTGTGGTTGTAGGGTCCCAAGACGGAATGTGAGTGTTTTTTCCTCTAGGCGCTGAACGGTAAGGGTAGTCGGTACACCGACCTCAACATTGCTGAAGACAGGTGCCAATTCACAGGAACCTCCTACTGTCCCCTTGACCACGATCTCATCACCCATCACCAAACCATCTCCCAGACCATCCACAACCTCGCCATCTCTGGGGATCTTTCATCCATCGTCTCCAATATCATCATCCATGAGTCCGATTCTACCTCCCAAACATTCACAAACCTGACTCCCCTGGTCGACCCATTGTCTCAGCCTGCTCCTGTCCCACTGAACTCCTCTCTGCATACCTTGACACTGTCCTGTCCCCCTTAGTCCAGAGACCCCCCCACCTCCATTCGGGACACTACCCAAGCCCCTCATCTCCTTCAAGACTTTTTTTTTCCCCCTGGTCTCCAATGCCTCACCGTAACCATGGACATCCAATCCCTGTACACATCTGTCCACCATGCCAAAGGCCTCCAACCCTTCGTTTCTTCCTCTCGCAACCAGTACTCTTCCACTGACACCCTCAACTGCTTGACTGAACTGGTCCTCACCCTTAACACCGTCTTCCAATCCTCCCACTTACTCCAAACCAAAGGGGTAGCCATGCGCAGCCACATGGGAACCAGCTATGCCTGCCTGTTTGTTGGGCATGTGGAACAGTCCATCTTTTGCAGCTATATCGGCATTCCCCCCCCGTTCCTTTGCTATATCGATGACTATATTGGCGCTACCTCATGCTCTCATGAGGAGTTTGAACAGTTCAACAACGTCACTAACATCTTTCACCTTGACCTTAAGTTCATCTGGACTATCTCCCTTTCCTGAACCATCTCCATCTCTGGTGACCGACTAACCACAGACATCTACTACAAGTCCACTGACTCCCACAGCAATCTAAACTACACCTCGCACCCTACCTTCTGTAAAATTGCCAACCCTTATTCCCAATTCCTTCGCTTCTGCTGCATCTGTTCCCAGGATGACCAATTCCACCTCACAAAATCCAAGAGGGCCACCTCCTTGGATTCCAAGATTGCAACTTCCCTCCCCATGTGGTCGATGGTGCCCTCCAGTGCATCGCCTCCATTTCCTGCACCTCTGCCCTTGTTTCATTGGGAGGGGTGGGGGTCAAGGACAAAACGCCCCTGTCCTCACCTTCCACCCACCAACCTCCATATACATCGCATAACGCGTCATCTTCTACCACCTACGAACCGAGCCCACCACCAGAGAGAGAGAGAGAGAGAGTTCCCTCCCCATCCCAATCAGCATTCTGGAGAGACCATTCCCTCCATTCATGTGGAATGGAGAGACCATTCCACATTCCCCATGTGGAAGACCATGGCCCTTCCACATCCGACAGAAATTTACCTTACCTCCACCAGTGTCACCTACTGTATCCGTTGCACCTGATGTGATCTCCTCTACATCAGGGAGACAGGACGCCAATTTGCGAAACGTTTCAGACAACATCCCTGGGACACCCGCACCCAATCAACTCCATTGCCCTGTGACTGAACACTTCAGCTCCCACTCCACAAGGACATGCATGCCCTGGGCCGCTTCCATCGCCAAACCCTTATGACCCAACGCATGGAGGCAGAATGCCTCATTCTGCCTTGAGACGTAGCAACCACACAAGATCAGTGTGGATTTCACCAGTTTCCTCATGCCCCCCATTATCCCAGTCCCAAGCCTCCAACTTGGCACTGTCCACTTGATCTGTTCTTCACCTTTCCCATTTTTCCATTCCACCGTCCTGTCTGACCTATTGCCTTCTCCCCCACTTTTGTCTATGTATCGCATTATCAGCTACCTTCCCCACCCTATCCCCCTCCCATTTATCTCTCAGCTTCCCGGCCCACAAGCCTCATTGCTGAGGAAGGGCTCTTACCTGCAACGTCAATTCTTCTGCTCCTCGGATGCTGCCTGACTTGCTGTTTTTTTTTCCAGCACCACACTCTTGACCCTGGTCCCCAGCGTCTGCGGTTCTCACTTTCTCCAAGCAGATGCATGGGAACACTACAGACAGCAAGTTCCAGCCTATTTTGACTTGGAATTATATCATTGTGCCCTCATTGTCATGGGGTTAAAATCCTGGAAATCCTTTCTTAACACCATGATGTAGAGGTGCCAGTGTTGGACTGGGTTAGACAGTGTCAAACATCACATGACACCAGGTTATTATAATCCAACAGGATTATATGAAAGCGCAAGCTTGTGGAGTCTCACTCCTCCAGGTGCTAGTGAAGGAGGAGTGAGGCTCTGAAATCTTGTGTTTTCAAATAAATCTGTTGGTGACCTGGTGTCACGTGATTTTTGACTTTAGCAGTATGATTAGTGTATCTACAACACACAGGCTGCAGTTCACCATTACTTTCTTAAGGATATTTAGGGATGGGCAAGAAATGCTGACCTCGTTAGTGACACCTACAAATCATGAATAAATTTTTTAAAAAAACATTGGTTCTCAAGAAGAGAGGGGAATAACTGTATCAGATTTATAGAGACATGGGACAAAGTTACTTGTATCCTGTTTCAGTTGAAATTGTGATAATAATATAAAAAGCAAGCAACCTTCCCAACACACCGTTTCAGTGCATTTTGTCCATTGTTTCATTTTTTTCTATTGGTAGTTGTTCATTCAGATGATGGTCAGATGATTTCTCATTTGATGAATTGTTATGATTTGTTGAAAATTTTCTTTTGTATATGTCAACAGAATCCATTAAGAGTACTCCATTTCGCAGCTTTTGGAACCAAGCAGGAACACCAATTAATTATTAATTCAGTTTTGATTCTCACCACTTTTAATTAATTGCTTTGCGAGCAAGAATAGTGTTATATATAGATGTATTATTGTGAAGTTAATAAAGAAGCTACTGACTCAGTAGTAAATAGACCATTCTGTTTAAATTTCTCTCCAAGCTCCACTCAGTGTTGGTGTGTTAAATGCATTTGGCCTCCTGAGTACAATTAGGTGATAAATGGAATATAATATGTATTCTGTGTAATAGTCCTTGTTTGGAGGAGTACTGTTTAGATCTGCACTCAGCTGCATAGTGTAGAAAATGATGTACATCTACACATTCTCAATGTATGTTTTCTAGTAAGGCCTCTAGTAAGGTGTAGTATAAATTTAACTGAGAAACAATTACCACAGATAGTTTGACCGTTGGAATGCATTGTTTTCCTTAAAACTACAGGAATACATTGTTACATATATCCTTTGAATGAAATAAAATAATGATGCTGTGTCATCATTCTTCCGACCTCATTAAGTAAATGTAGCATTTTACATCAATTATAAAATACTCCAGTTACTAGCAATCTTAAAATCAACATTTTCCTTTTTGAGGTTTCTTAGATGAGTGCTTAAAGTCTTAACAGTTTTTTTGTAATGTTTCCATCTATGAAAATCTACAGACAAACTACTTCACAATTATACCTGTCATTACATTTGACAAGATCTGTAAATACTGCTGAAGTCAGAAATACTAAATTTCTGTTTGAAAACAGTGCAACAGTTTCTTAGTAACTTTGCTCTTCTTATGTCACCTTATCTTTAAGGAATATAGGAATGTAAGAACAAGCTTGTTCCACTCATCAGTGAGACGATGGTTCCTCTGGAAACTAGCTCCGTACACCTGCCTTTGGCCCATATCTCTTAAATCTCTGTTAAGCAAAAGTATTATCTATCTCAGGTTTAGAATTAATAATTGATTCGACATCCACTGCCATTTGTACAAGAGAGTTCCAAACACATTCAGGAGAGGTGGACAAAGGGTTTAATTCAGAAGGGGAAAATAGCATATGAAAGAAAGCTCGTGTAAAACATAAAAACTGACTGCAAAATTTCTATAGGTATATGAAAAGTAAAAGACTGATGAAGACAAAAGTCCCTTTCACTTAGAATTAGGTGAATTCATAACAGACAACAAAGAGATGGCAAAACAATTGAACAAATAGTTTGGATCTGCCTTCATTAAGGCACTATCCATTGACCTTCTGAAAGTGTAGGGAACGGAGCATCAAGTATGAAGGAGGAAATAAAGGAAATCCTTCTTAGTCAGGAAATGGCATTGAGGAAATTGATGGGGTTAAAACCTGAGAGGTCCCCAGGACCTGATGCTCTGCATTCAAGAATACTTAAGGAAGTGCCATGCGTTGGTGATCATTTTCCAGCGTTCTTTTTGATACTGGAAAAGTTCCAATGTATCGGAGGGTAGCTAACGTAACCTCACTTTTCCAAAAGAAAAAGTAGGATCCAACATTGGCAGTGGAATGGCATCATCTACTGTGAGGTGGTTATTAGATTAGATTAGATTCCCTACAGTGTGGAAACAGGCTCTTTGGCCCAACATGTCCACACTGACCCTTCGAAGAGCAACCCACCAAGACCCATTCACCTACATTTACCCCTGACTAATCTACCGAACACTATGGGCAATTCATTTAACCTGCACATCTTTGGATTGTGGGAGGAAACCCATGCAGACACTGGGAGAATGTGCAAACTCCCCACAGTCACCCAAGATGGGAATCGAACCCAGGTTCCTGGTGCTGTGAGGCAGCAGTGCTAACCACTGAGTCACCGTGCTGCTGTGGGTGGGTATCAGCCCAACGGCAAAGGTGGTGCCTGAGAGTCGGCAACTTCAGTATTCATTGGGTCCAGTGTAGACGGTGGTGAAGTGGTTATGGAGGGATGTCGGCTCAGGCATTATTGATGGTGACGAGATGGCTTGTGACTGATGAGCTGTGTTCAACTTCTATCTTTCTTTTCTCCTTATTCTTAAAATGGCCCCGTTTCATGGTGCCAATTAAAAGCTTTTCACTGTTTCATCTTGTATTCTTCCTGTAAAAAAACACATGACAAAATCAAAAATCCAAATCCGAGAGAAAACAGGAAATTCTTGGCGGATTAACCTGACATTGGTGGTGGGAAAATGCTGGAGTCAGTTATCAAAGTTGTAATAATCAATCATTTGGAAAGCAGTGGCAAGGTTGGACCAAGTCAGCATGGATTCACTAAAGAGAAATTGTGCTTGACAAATCTTCTGGAATTTTTTGAGGAAGTGATCAGTACAGTGGACAGTGGATGTTGTGTATCTGGAGTTTAAACAGGCTTTTGATAAGATCCCATACAAGATTAGGAAGCACAATTAAAGGGGTAATGTATTGATGAAGATAGAGAACTGGTTGGCAGACTGGAAGCAGAGAGTTAGAATAAACTGGTCTCTTTCAGAATGGCAGGCAGCAACGAGTGGGGTGGCACAGGCTTCATTGCTGGACCTCAATTATTCACAATATAAATTAATGATTTGGACAAAGGAATTGAATACAATATCTCCAAATTTGCAGATGACACTAAACAGGGTGGCAGTGTGTACTGTGAGGAGAATACTAAGAGGCAGGAGGATGAATTGGATAGACTGGCTGAGTGGGCAAATACTTGCCAAATGCAACGTTTCATGGATAAATGTGAGGTTATCCACTGTGGCAAAAACAGGAGGGCAGATTATTATCTGAATGCTGGCAATTTAGGAAAAGGCAGGTGCAATGAGTCCTGGGTATCATGGTGAAGTAGTTGCTGAAGGTTGGCTTGCAGGTGCAGCAAGCAGTGAGGAAAACTAATGCCATGCTGGCCTTCGTAGTGAGGGGATTAGAGTATAGGAGTAGGGAAGTCTCTGTGAGACCACACCTTCAGTATTGTGTGCAGTTTTGGCCTTCTAGTCAGAGGAGGGACTTGCTTAGTATTGAGGGAGTCCAGACTAATTTCTGGGATGGCAGGATTGACATATGAAGAAAGACTAGTTCGACTGGGCTTGTACTCACTGGAGGAGAGAGGGGATTTCATAAAAACATATGAAATCCTGTTAGGACTGGACAGGTTAAATAGAGGAAGAATGTTCCTGATGTCGGGGAGGTCCAGAGTTTGGGATCATAGTCTAAGAATAAGGGGAGAAGCCTGTTCAGGATCGAGATGAGGAAGAATTCCTTCCCCCATGAGTTGTGAACCTGTGGTATTCTCTACCACACAAAGCTGTTGGGCCAGTTCATTAGATATATTCAAGAGGGAGCTGGATGCATCCCTTGCAGCTAACTAGATCAAGGAGTCTGAAGAAAAAGCAGGTGTGAGAGGCTGAAATTGCGCAATCAAATTTATTTATCAGAGGTTGATTGGCCTACTCCACCTATTTTCTATGTATCTTCTAGCCTTTGTGTATAGAAGTGCTTCCTAACATCTCTCCTGTACAGTCTGGCCCTCCCAACCAGTAGAAATAGGCTAGGTAAAGATAAACTATCTTTTCCTGTTAATCTTTGAAGTCTTCAATCAGAACACCCCTCAAGTTTGAGAAAACAGACCTAATTATGAGGAGTTGGTGTATCTTTAAATCAGTTAAGTATAGTATATGAGAACTGTAGTTAAATTACTCTGACAGGTGGCGTTTTGAATTGTTAAATTTCCCTCTGCAAGACCAATTTTTAGAATAGATTCATTAAAAAAAACTACCACATTTAAAAGCTACTTATCCATTGTCGCAATCTGCAGTTTTTTCTATTAGAATGGTGCTGGAAAAGGTTCCTGATGAAGGGCTTTTGCCCGAAACGTCGATTTTCCTGCTCCTCGGATGCTGCCTGACCTGCTGTGCTTTTCCAGCACCACTCTAATCTAGACTCTGGTTTCCAGCATCTGCAGTCCTCACTTTTGCCTAGTATTTTCTATTACTTGAGTAATTCTTCAAATTTCCAGAATAAACCCATTTTTCAACCCTTATTGTCTCGTTGAATTAATTTATCATTGGATCATCATCATTTTTCATGGAAGCTTTGTTTTGAAGAATAATTCTAGGTTCCACCATCTTCTAGTACTAAACTGAAGTGAATTCTTCATGGCAGCAGATGTTGCAAATGACACATTTAATCATGAAGATTAAACAACTCTGAGATACCCTCCCTCCCTTCCTTTTCCATCAACTCCACCCCTTCTCCTAACTCCACCTCTTGTTGGGTATTTACCATACCTTCTGATCGTCTGCTCTCCGATGCTGAATGATCTGTGTTTAACAAAGGGTTACTTTTATTCCTTTATGCCATTACATCAATCAATTTCAGACACAATATGATGGCAAGCTCTTCTTCTGCTATCTTTGTCTTTGTGCCCATTTCTTTGAACAGGACTCCTCTCCCTGTTCCACAGACCCCTTCCATCTGCCTCCAACACTGTTCTTCTGCATGGACCCCTCCCTCTGGTCTCTTAACTGCACTTGACATGTTTTTTGAGAACTGTTGACATGCCATCAGTCAACTTAATTCCTCTCCTCTTGTCTCCATGCTGAACTATCTCCTTCTGACAGCAGTCCAGGCTCTCAGATTCAACTCTGACTTTGTAACCAAAGCTGCCGATAAAGGTGGCGCTGTTACTGTCTGACATACTGACCTTTTACCTTGCAGAGGCTGAACACCTGGTCTCAGACATCACAGCTGTTTCCTCAGACAATGGTTCTACCATTGGATATCAAGCTGTTACATTCACAAATGCCACCAACCTTATCTCATATGGGGATCATCTTCTCTCTTCTCTTCTCTCCTTTCCCCACCCCAGCCAACCACCACCACTACATTTCATCTGTTCTAGTGATGTCACCTTTTGTATGCGGGCCTTGGACTTTTGTGTGATGTAGACATCAATGGCTGGCCAGCATTTATTGCTTGTCCCTAGCTGCCCTAGATGGTGGTGAGCTGCTGCAGCCCACCTACTGTAGGTTGACCGACAATGCCATTAGGGAGGGAATTCCAGGATTTTGATCCAGTGACCATGAAGAAATGACTACATATTTCCAAGTCAGGATGGTGAGTGGCTTAGGGGGGAATCTTGCAGGGGTTTGTTTCGAAACAAACTCATTCACGGGACGAGGGCATGCTTGGTTAGGCAAGCATTTATTGTCTATCCCTTATTGCCCTGAGGCAGTTGAGAGTCAACCACATTGCAGTGGTCTGGAGTCACAAGTAGTCCAGACCATGTGAGGATGGCAGTTTCTAAAGGCCACCTCAGTGGACTAGTTGGGTTTTTCCAATAAATGGCATGGTCATTATTAGACCCTTAATTCCAGATAGTTGTTGAATTCAAACTCCATCATCTGCTGTGGCAGGATTCGATCCCGGATTCCCATAACATTAACTGGTTCGCTGTGTTAACTGTCCAGAGATAATACCACTAGGTCATTGCGCCTCTATCTATCTGCTGCCTTTGTCCTTCTAGATGGAAGTGGTTGTGGGTTTGGACGATTCTGTCTGAAGATCATTGAATTTCTGCAGTGCATTTTGTAGATCCAACACTGTGTTGCTACTGAGCATCAGTGGTTGAGGGAGTGGATGCTTGTGGATATACTGCCAAGGCCAGTTGGGTTGTTTTGTCCAGGGTGGTGTCAAGCTTCTTTGTGTCTTGAGTGTTGTTGGAGCTACACTCATTCAGGATACCTAGCCTCTGACCTGCTGTTGAAGCCACTGTTTCCACAGCAAGTCCAACGGAATTTCTGGATTCTTCCAATCCCCCCAAACTACTACCTTTTTCCCCCCAACTCCATTCCTTCCCCCCCCCCCCCCCCCCCCCCCCAGATTTCCCCCACCCCTGTCGCTCCTCCCTCCTGTCCCCATCCAGTACATTGACATGATGAAGTTGATTAAATGGCATAAGTGATTAAAACATGAGACATCAGGACTCCAAATGAGAAATGAAAGAAATTAAAGGCACAGGTGAATCACAGTATCACCTCCCAGCTAAAGTGCCGGAGGATAAAGAGGAGCATGAAAAACTGGCAAACTGTTTGATCCTTAGTCTCCAATACTTGAGGAGCCTGGTAGAATGAGGAAAATAAGTGTGATGTCAGTGGGTGAAGACTACTTCAGTTACATCGTTGTTCAGGTTGGGAGAGTATCCATCCCACAAACCTTTTTCTTCCAATTGGATCCCTAAAAATGCACAACTCTCTCAAGTACAAGTACATCTTCAGGAGTTGTAGTCAACGCCTGCAGTTCCAGAGCAGTTCAAAATTGGGTCCAAAATTCTCTGCAAGATCTGGCACATTATTGGCTGTGGCTCACTGGGTAACTTATTTGCAAAGTACAAGGTTGTGACTTCAGTGCCCAATCGAAGGAATTTTTTTTTAGATTAGATTACATTACAGTGTAGAAACAGGCCCTTCGGCCCAACAAGTCCACACCGACCCGCCGAAGCGCAACCCACCCATACCCCTACATTTACCCCTTACCTAACACTACGGGCAATTTGACATGACCAATTCACCTGACCTGCCTATCTTTGGACTGTGGGAGGAAACCCATGCAGTCACGGGAGAACGTGCAAACTCCACATAGTCAGTCGCCTGAGGCGGGAATTGAACCCGGGTCTCAGGCGCTGTGAGGCAGCAGTGCTAACCACTGTGTCACCGTGCCGCCTGTTTTGTCATAAAATGTAGGCTGAAATTCTTTTTTGCTATTGGGAGTGCTATACAGTTCGAGGTATCATCTTTCAGATTAATCCGAGCCCTTGCCTGCCTAAAAGATGCGAAGAGATCCTCAAACAACCATACTACTCCAAACAAGACCAGGAGAAATTTGATTAGTAACTGGACTTTGATAAACCATGATAAACAGCATGATAAGCAATGCAAATAAATCGTTATTCCTGCTTGTTGTCTGAATGCTGTATGAAAATAAGCTTTCTCATTTTCACCGTTCCATTAGGATCAGATGTTATAGGGTACCTAAGAAATGGACATCTGAGGAAAGCTATGCTGTCTTTTTTTCAGAATAAACACCCAGGAAAAGGAAGCATTCAGGTTGCAAGGCACCACGTGAGGTGCACAGCATAGGTGAAATCAACTGCGATTTATTAATTGAATGCAGCATTGCTGTTCAAATTGTGAAATAGCTTCATTTCAAAAGTCATCATGTAATTAATGAGCTTGTTATCTACTGTGATACTCAACTGTAAGGAAATCCTATCATATTAAAAGATTGTGTTTTTCAAATAGCATTTTTCAAAAATAAACCACAGTATTAACAAATGGAGGGCACAGTATTTAAGACTTTGGTTATTTCCGCAGTGTGATTTGTGTATGTAGACTACAAAGAATCATGTAATCTAGGCTTATAAGTATATGACTCATTTCAGAGTTTAGATTATGTTGATAAATAGCTGAATTTTACTACTGTGGTTTATGATGTCACCTGTTCTATCTTGCTGATTGTAGAACTGATTCCATGTTAAATTCATTTCTAGATTTAATCAGTGCTTATTGTTACTTGTCAACTGATTCTCATTTTGTATCTCTATGTTTTGTGTCCTCTCTTAAAATAAATCCTTTTTTTTGTTGTTCATTATGGGATGCAAACTGACTTTTGTTCATCCCTAATCGATATATGTTTTAAAAGCAGCAAACTGAATTGCAGATCCAGTAGTTTTAACAGACCGTAGGGCTGTTCTCTCATCAGGAAGAGACAACTGGTGGCAATTTAACCTGAGGGTCACCATGCCTCAGATGAGGAGAAAGGTTGAGAAGGA
This sequence comes from Chiloscyllium punctatum, assembly GCF_047496795.1. Taxonomy (NCBI): domain Eukaryota; kingdom Metazoa; phylum Chordata; class Chondrichthyes; order Orectolobiformes; family Hemiscylliidae; genus Chiloscyllium; species Chiloscyllium punctatum. The sequence continues at coordinate 82,882,975 of NC_092755.1, forward strand.
GAGCCCTTCATGGTAGCCTCAGCTGCTGACAGGAATTGAAGCTATACTGTTGGCATCACACTGTTTTGTAAACCAACCGTCCAGCTAACTGAGCTAAATGGATCCCCTGCAGATCCAGTAGGCCACCAGTTTTCCATAATCCTGTTATCTACAATTACCATTTGTGATGGCTTTAAGTTACTATTTTCAACCTCAGATGAGGTCTGTGTTCAGTTGAGTGAAGCCTTCATACACTGTTCACTTGAATTTGGGTTCAGAATGCAGGTTTGAGCAAATTGCAGTTATTTTGCTTCACTTTTGACAATTGATCATATCTTTGTTACAAAGCTGTAATTTGAATACCAATTTCATTATCATTTGCTCTGTTCTTACTTAGGTGTTTTATGACATGCTCCTTTTCTGGGAAGACGATCATTAACCCTGTAAGAATGCTCCTGTGTGTAAAAATCGGATTATTGATGCTTGACAAATTTATTTGCACAGCTGAATTGATTTTTAAGGGGCAAATGGTCATCTTCTGCTTTTCTTATGTTGTTGTGGAATGGACTCGATTAATATTTTTGCATAGGTACAGAAATAATCTATTTGATTTTAAGAGTTTAGCAATCAGACTTGTTAGATATCTTGAATAAGCCACATCTTGAAAACTGAAGCCTTTGGAGGCATTCCAATTGATTGTCCTCTGCAGATTAATTAAAACTTCATACAAAATTGCTCCTTTTTAGTAGGTGCAGCAGCAATAAATTGAAGATATCAATTATTCCTTGCCTCCTGGATTGTTTGCTCATTCAATGCACTAAAATATGCACCAACTGTGATAACAGTCATTTTTGATTTTTGTAATAGACTGTTTACCGGTATGGAAGCTAAGAAAAAAGAATGTGGCTCTAATTAAGTTTGAGGTTGATTTGAATAATAACTGATCTGTGAGCTCTCTAAATACATTTTCAGGTGAACAGTCTTCTGGTGTGATTGAAAGTCTAAGTACGTTGAAACTATCATAAATATATTATCCTTTTGTATTTCAGTACTTCATTTGACTTTTTAAAAAATGTGATCACTCTGTTCTTATGTGACAGCACTTTAAAATATATATTCCTCTAGCCTTCATGTGATAATGAGTGTGCTGACTTAAATGTAGATTATCAATATACTTTTATTGAGAAAAATATGGACCTTGATCTACATTTGGGAACATTATCCACGTAGTTTGTCGAAAGTTGTGTTGAGGCCTTGTCTTAGCACTATAACAAGAATCTAGTTTCTAAGATTCCCACCAGAGCTTGAGCAGAAAAGCCAGTACAATACTAAGAGGCTCTTTTACTGTCAGAGGTGTGTCTTTTAGATGAGACATTAAATCTGCAAAACTATAAACAGGAATAGGTTACATTGGTGAAAGCAGGTATAAAATGGGTGCTGCGCTAATAAAATATGTCTGTTTGAAAGACTTAATGTACGTTTATGCTCCTACTTGCATCTATCATAATTTGAATTTGCCTAATGAAACTGATTTCTGCAAGAAAAGCACTTGAGTATTGACTGTACAATTTTCAGAGAGTACGAAATGTACCTGAGGGGAGATGGCATTGTGGTGGGGTTGTTGCTGGACCTGTATTCCAGAGACCATGGTGGATTCAGCACTCTGATCTTCCATGGTGGGATTTGAAATCATTTAAAAATAAATCTGGAATTACAAGTCTAATGATGATGAAAGTATTGTCAGTGTTGTTTTTTTAAAAAAAGATTTGGTTCACTGGACTCCTTTCATGGATGGGCCACTGCTGTCCTTGGTGGTCTGGTCTACATGTGATTCCAGACATATAGAATGTGCTTGACAGTTACCTGTTCTCTGAAATGACCTAACAAGTAATGTAGTGACATCAACTAGCAAAACTTCTCACAAAAAAAAACAGAATGTGTGTTAAGGCATTAGAAATGACAACAATAAACTCAGCCCTGTCAATTCTGCAAAATTTTCCCTCCTAATGTACGCCAGCTAACTTTAAGTTGGGAGAGATCTTTCACAGATAACACCATCAGTAACCCTGTATATGTTTTGCCAGACTGGCAGGCAGACCCATCAGAAGTGGTGGCACAGTGGTAAACAGTTATATTGACTCAACAACCCAGGAAGTCTCATGGCACCAGGTCAAATCTGGACAAGGAAACTTCCATGGACTCTTCATCCTGGCCCACCCAAAAAAAGACGCAACTACTCGACTGAGTCTGTGGCATGTGATAAGTGGGAATCATGAACTTGATTCTCACCAATCTGCCTGCAGCAGTTACGTCTGTTTGTGACACTATTGCCAGGAATGACCACTACATAATCCTTATGAAGATTAAGTCCTATCATTATGTTGTACACTTAAAACAAATCTAGCAACTCAAGACTTGCACAACCCTGGTTCAATGAGGAGTGCAGCAGGACTTGTCAGGCGAAGTGTTGGGCGTACCTAAAAATGAGCTGTCAGTCTGTAGAAGTGCCTTGCATGAGCTATTTGCATGCCAGATCAAAAACAGTTAAAGAGTCCACTGTAGGAGGAGGCTCCACAAATATCCCCATGCTCAATGATGGGGGTGCACAAACACATTAATGCAAAGCATAGAGCTGCCACGTTTGCAACGAGCTTTGAATGGATGATCTATCTTGGCCTTCTCTAGAGGTCCCCAGCATCATGGATGCCAGTCCAGACAATTTGATATATGTGATATGAAGAAATGGATGAAAGCATTGGATACTGCAAATGTTATGGGCCTTGACAACATTCTGGGAATAGTACCAAAAGTGTGTTTCAGAACTTGCCATGCCCCTAGCCAGGCTGCTCCAGTACAACTATGACACTCTACCCGATAATATGAAAAATTACCCAAGTATATTCATTACGCATGAGAAAGGAGAAATCCAACCTGGCTAATCACTACCCCATTTCACTCTCGATCATCAGTACAGTAATGGGAATGTCATCAACATTGCTATCGAGCAACACTTGCTTCATGATAACCTGCTCACTGACGCTCTGGTTTTGTTCCTCCAGGGTCACTCAGCTTCTGACCACATTATAGCTTTGGTTCACACATAGATAAAAGAGTTAAATTCCTGAGGTAAGGTGACAGTGGCAGCAGTTGGCATGCAGGCTGAATCAGACTGAAGTTGATATCAAGGAGCCCAACCAAAACTGGAGTCAGTGGGAATTTGGGGGTTGGGAACTCTCTGCTGGTTCACATGGTATAAAGGGAAGTGGTTGTTATTGAAGAGGTAGTTGTCATCTTAGCTCCAGGTCATCTCTGTAGGAGTTCCTCAGGGTAGTGTCCTCAACCCAACCATCTTCAGCTACTTCATCAATTACCTTCCTTCCATCATAAAATCAAAAGTGGAGATCTTTGTTAATGATTGCAAATGTTCAGAACCACTGTTGATGACTTGGATACTGAAACAGTCTACGTCCAAGT